>NC_134012.1:78786084-78826084 GCF_047716275.1 Strix uralensis
TTTAGTATAAATAAAAATGTACAGAAAATTCCTGAAATAAACAGAAAACACTAACATTTTCACTTTTGTAAAGAAACCTCTTTTTCTCAGTGTGCTTATGGGTTAATGCAGAGGGTTATTGCCTAACAACCACACAGCAGTCAAATCTCATCACCTTCAGCAGGAATAATTTATGGTTTAATCTTACATGCAGGCATATTAAATCAGTATTACTCATCAGAACTCACTTATTAATAAAACAAGCTGAATTAGCCACCAGAGAATCATATTTGGAAATTCAATGACAATTTTACATTTTTAATAAAAGCTCAGAAATATTATTGCAGAGCAGGTGGTATGAAGAAATGTGGTCAAATTTGACATTCATTAATAATTGAAGTGTAGAACGTGACAGAGGTGAAAATTGATATTGATTTTTTCCCCTCTAATATTTGGATGAGTTCTGAAAAGTAAATACAATGAGATAACAAGACATATCAAGTCACCCTGATTTCTTTGATCACCCCTCCCTGTATGCACACATATATATCACTATTTTCCCTATCGTGTTTTTGAATAATTCAACATCCATAGTCTTTCCAGTTCAATGCATTATAAAACACACTCAAGCTGAGTTTCAATCATATTAGAGTGAAAGCTGAATTTTTTATGAAGGATTATTTAAAACAAAATGTGTCTTGGGCCCTACAGTCTCTGAAACCAAACAATCCTGAGAGTTCAGTGAAGAAATGTCAACACTGGAGAATTTTTCGATTCAAAAAATTAAAGGAATCCTGTTTGATGTATATTAACCATATCAATATTAACAACCTTCTGCTGGATTTCAGAAATGATATGAGAGTGGCAGTATTATCAGGCTTGTATTTTAACGAGTTGTGAAAGGTGAAATACTTGTTCTCAGGCTGAACTTGACCCGCCTTTGGGACACTCCAGCAGCACTCCTACTGATTTCAGTAATGTCAATCTGCAGGCTCAGTTGAGGTTAGCCTCTTTAGTCTCACTGAACTCCAGGCATGCAAGGAGGGCCACTAGCCTCTGCTGACCAAACTGCAGAGCACTGCAGACATCTCCACGGGGTATTTTCTGCAGGATTTACATGGCTGTTAGAGATCTGTAGTACACTCCATCATGCGTTTGAGTTTTTTCAGCATTTCCCACCTCTTTCTATCCTCACATTGAATAAGCTTTTGGTCAGGACCTTCTTTACAAGACATATTTTGGTTCACATTCTTCATCTACTTGAATGACTGGGTTCCCCTTTTTTGGCCCAGTACTGGTGATAGCAATAGGGGAAATTCACTGAAAATGAGCTGGAGCCTTCCATTCCTACGTGTATACAAAAGTAAATTCCTTACTTCTGGAGGAAATAATCTACTCACATGTTCTGGCTCTAGGTGCAAATGTTATGGAGAAAATAAAGGAAAAAAATCTCCTCTAATGTTCACTGTAGAGTATTTCAACCTCAGCCCATCTGTCTTCCTTCTGAAACTTTAACATAGTCACATACATATGCACACTTCAGGTTCTTTGCAATATCACCCTTCTTCCTTCTGTACAGTCTCCTACAAGCTTGCTTAGAAATGCAAGAAAATCCTGTTCTCATGGACTTTATTATGGTCATTTTCTGTGTTTCATGCCATGCAACTTATGTAAATAATCAGCCCACAGAATATTGTTCAACAGATTTTACAATCTTCTCAGCAGCATTAGCTCTCCAGAGTTAATCTGTGGGATAGGAGGAGATCAAGGAGTCTTCTGCTATACTGTCTGTAAAAAAGTGAAGGCAGCTATAAAAATGCCAAAACAGCAGAACATTCAGAAAAAATATAAACAATCAGGAGTTAAGAAGAGAGGAAGTAGAAAACTTCAAAAGCAGGAGAGAGAAAGTGTGTCAACTCATTAGATTTCCTTCAATGTTTTTTAAGGATGTTTTCATGTTTTGAGATGAACTTCTCTGCTCCAAGATATTGAGCACAAATAATATTGATTGACTGCAGTTATTTTATGCTCTTGTGCCTTTTGTCTACTGCAGAACAAGTAACTGTTTGCAGGTTCCATTGAATGTGTTAGCAGAGCAAATGGATGATGCTCTAGGTCTCATTTTGTAAGAATGAGTTTATATTGACTTCAGCAGCCAGAATTAATGAAAACTAGTCAAATAACTAAAAAGGTATTCCACAAGGTATTTTGCTTTAATTAGTGAGAAGTATTGCAGAAAATACAAGTCAGCTGAGATTTTTAAACATAACAATATATTATTCACCATTTATATCTGTCACATATTAATGTTGGAAATGTAACTCCAAATTGTGAGTTGTGAGCTATTTGGAATTTGAGTGCCATTTCTTGAGGTTTTTTATTATTATGCATAGGTTTTCATCAGACAGAAAATATAATAATAAAAAAAAATTACTATTTTAATTAAAATGAGACAATAGCTTAATCAGCAACAATGAGCAGACATTACTGGGCAAGTTAAATTCTTCTTATGTGACACAGTGCAAACAGGAACATGTTCCCTTATGTAAAAATTGCAGTTAGTTGTTCAACAAAAAGATCATGCAAATGGAAGTATTTGATTGTCTGTAACAGTTACCAACTTATGATATACTCTTCTGTCAGCAAAAGCAGATTTCATAAGTGCAAGGAAGAACATAAACAATATAAAAAAAGGTGGGAGTACATGATTTAAGTTGATTGGTTGTGGTATTTGGAAAATAAGTGTCCTTTTGAATACAGGCCATCAGTGCACTGTAGGTTACAATGCGTTTCTGCTCCACAGTTAAAACTTTACCCAGTTCTTACTGAGACAAAAATGCTCTGAGTATTTCACTTCAGTCATCTGAAGGGCTGAACATTCAGTTTTATACATGCCTCAGATCAGATTTCAGGCCTTGTTATACTTTTCTGCCCCATGTGTCACAGTGTGATGTTAAGTTAGAGATCATGGCTGTGTTTTTGGAGGATCTGTTTGTTCTGTACTCTTCTTCTGAAGCAAAACATGTGAATGGTTTAAGTATATGGTTGGTAGAATAGTTATGAAGAAAACTCTTTTTACTGAAAACACTTTCACCCCTGTTGCAATATTTTTCTTTCCTTTCACAAGATTCTTGATACAAATATGAAAACAATTGGAGACCTCAGATTTCTGTGGTCTGTTCTGCTGTGATATTAAGTGTTTTGTCCACCTTATCCTGGATCTATCATTAATTTTGTCCATCATTACACTACATATATAACATATATAATCACACACAAGTTTAGAGAGATGTATGTAAGACAGAACAACTGTGGGAAGCTTCTCGATGTTAGGCGTTGGAGTGGGCTGCCCAGGGAGGTGGTGGAGTCCCCATCTCTGGAGGCGTTTAAGAGTTGGGCTGGCATAGCGCTGAGGGATATGGTGTAGTTGAGAACTGTCATTGTCAGGTTAATTTTTGGACTAGATGATCTTCAAGGTCTTTTCCAACTTAGGTGATTCTATGATTCTGTGATATCTCAAGTAACTCTCATCAAAAGTCCATAGTAGATGGATATCTGTCTTAGGGTCTGAAAAATTCTACTTTTCCACTTGGGAAAACATGTATTTCTTACCTTTGCTGCCACTAATGTTGAGACAAGAATCATGCCCTGGATTATAAGACATTTTTCTGAAAACATGACACCTGTAAATCTTCCCTCCTTGCTGAAGAGTTGCTCATGAACTGCCAAAAATCACCAACTTGTGTCTGTACCAGCCATTGAACCTCAACTTCCAAGTAATGCCTCAGGCTATAGTTTGTTTGAAAATCCTAGAAACCATGTCATAAATTTCATTGACAAAAATTTTGTACAATGAGCCCTAGAAGGCTCCCTCTAACTTATTTGAAACCTTGAATTCAGACCACGCACTGTAGTTATACTTATTTTCTTCTACCTGGCTGTATTTAATTTATTTATTTGTGGTTAAAAATTACTGGTCTTATGAGTTAACATACTATCCAAAGGGAGATGAAAATGGATAGGTCAGGAATAATAACTAGCTTTCTCCCTTTCTGGAAACCTGACATTTATATAAAAGGTTTTTTTCCCCCCTTAGAACTAGGATCTGACCCTTTTTCCTTTATTACAAGAAAACTATTTGATTAAAGAATTGAGTTAGTCGACTGTTATGGAGATTTAAAAAAATGTTTCTTTTCTTATTTTAACCATTAGAAGAAAGGTGTGCATACTTGCTACGAAGGCATCCTGTGATATATATATATATATATTTATATAATTCCTCGTGTGCTACATAACTCACTTTACTATGGATATCATTCCACTGATTCCTCCACTACTGAACCAGAAAAATGGATAGAAAGTTTGTAGTCCTTTATCCAGAGAAAGATCACAGCTTTGTGACATATGACAAAATGTAAGTGAACAATAACTTAAATTGCCACTGCCAGGCAGAGCTATGCCACGCATTATAGAAAATTATGCTTACTGTTTATAAATCTTCTGAATCCAGAATCCATCAGTGTCTATTATTAAGGACCATGGAGGCATGAACATGAACCTCAGTGCACTTGCTGTTAGGCTGATCATGTTGTCAATCAGCCTCTAAGGATCTTAGCAATAGCTTTCAGTGATCACTGAATGTATTCATTTGAATTTGTGAGAGAGCTGGTTTGAGTCACCTCATTTGTTCAGTATTTGAGGAGACACTGTATATTTCTATGTGCTAGACATGATGTTAATTCCGAATTTGGGGTCCCAGATTCTGTAAAGAAAATATCAAATTACCAGAAAATGAATAATCAGACAGATTATTAACTCTACAGGAGCCAAGAAGTCAAATTATTCAGAAGCATTTCAGTCCAAAATTGTAGAAAATTAATTTTGATTAAATGAGTGGTCAAATAAACAATGTGTTTGGAACGACTTAGAGATCACTGAACACATATGAAATCCAGAAAATCAGATTTCTTTCCTGAGTTCAGAATTTATTTTTTAAGACAAAGAGAAAAAAAAATCCACACCATTGACAAAAGGGGAAAGAATTACACTAGTTGATTTTAAAAAATGTGTTTTAGTGACATGCAGTTCACTATTTAGCTGAAAATTATTTTATTGCAAGGAAAAGAAAGAAGTGGCATTATGATCTGACATGGGGATAAATGCTCATTTTATGAAATCTGGAGTAACTTGGTGGTAATACACAAGGCACAGGTTTTTAAAAGTTCATTCTATGCTTCTCTGAAACAAAGATTGATTCATCGTTCATAATTTGGCATGAGCTGCCATACATAACATATCAAGAAAAACATATATGATGGTAAAAATAAAAGTTTCAAATATACGGTGTTACTTTCAGACTAAGAAAGAGATATTGCTCTAGTTCCTGCTCTTTCATGTTGCTCTTTGTCTGTAGTCCTGGCTTCCTCTGATTGCTCTTCTTAAAAGATGAAAGGTATTGCTCTCCATTTAGAAGAAGAAATTTTACAAGAGACCATGAACAAACCAGAAGGTACTCTTTACAAATGTCAGCTTGAAAATGTTTTCTGGAGAACTGAAGTTCTGATCCCAAAACACCTCCATATAGCAAGATCCCTCTGCTTCCTTTGGAAGAAAAATATCAATATTATTTCCACCTGTGGAAATACCTGGTGACAGATAATGCCAGTAAGAAGAACAGATATTGTGAGTAGAGAAACAATCTATAACTCTTTACACTGTGTATAGACTGCATTATAATCTAAAATTTTCATGCCAAGAAACAGTCATTTTACATGGTGATCAGAACACTGTAGATCTGACTTTTTAAAATGAAAATAAAAGGTTAGAAAGTAATAAACTCTAAAATACTCAAAATAAAAAAAACAGAATCATACATCCATTCCCAGTGTCCATTTATGATTCCTGTGAGAACAGTAACTTCATTTTGATTTTCTATCATTTAACTTGGTTAGCTCATATCAAAAAGTGATCTTCCTTAGCATAATCAAAGCTGCTAATTGTTGATTTGTAGACAGACATGTTACAGTAACGATGGTAATACCTCTGTTCTCTTTCTGAGTATATGAATAGCAGGGGCTGCAATGACCTCTCTCTTGGGCAATATCCCTTGGTGTCACTGTCTTTCCCATTTTTCCAATTGCATGTTATTTTTATTATGAGATTAATACCTATAGAAAAGAGATATCTGACAGTGAATTACAGTCATAAACATTATGTTTAGGTATAAAAAAGTATTGATTAAGTAGTGACTCCAGTATGAAGAGACATTTCTATGGGATGTAACAGACAAAGTGTACAACAAAACAGAGAAGATTTCATGGACTGCACTCACTCACTAATACTTTTCACTATCTGGAAAAATCCACATGGCAAAGGAACAAGCCTTGAGGAATTGCCCATCCTGTGATAAATACTTCGTTCTCCTTTTAGAGAGTCTGACTACAGAGAGCAGTGTTGTATCATGGTGCAGAAAAGCGCAGGCTTTGGCTTACCTGCCAGTATCCTCAACACAAACTAGAGATGGCTAATTTGCATATGTGGACATACTTTGCATGAGAATGGAAACAACTGAGATGGACAGGGAAAAAAAACTAAGAGAAAATGCACTCTCCACTCCTTTATATTTTCTTTGAGAGGGCAAGGCTCATTCTCCCAACAGTTCATAATTTTGTTCCAGTTCTGTACATTCTTAGTCTTGCTCTCCATGAATGAATAGATTTTCATTCTCCATTCTGTTTCAAGTTAATCAAACTATTTTTTTCATCCATTTTTACATAAAGTTACCTGCACTGGGTCAGATCAAAGGTCTACCTACTGTATCATGCTGTTCCTGACAGGGGGTCTAGGGAGGAGTATAAACACAGGGCAAGCACACAATGATACTTCCCTAGAATAGTCTCCTTCCTTTTCTGGGTTTATGATGCAGAGACCTGAACTAAAGGTGGCATATTTACACGCACTTGTGTTCAATACATCTTTCTTCCATGAGATTTTCTGTTCATTTTCTGATCCCAAAAAAACATTTAGCATCAACAACATCCTGTGGCAAAGAAAGCCACAGACAAAGTCACAGAAAACTGAAGGCCTGTCCTCCATTGTCTGGAACAGTGCTGTTTACCTCTCCTGTTCATCCTGCTCACTTGCAGAGAAAAGATGTAATATAGCTCTCCTGCCTGTACCTCAGAATAAAAACAAACACACAAATCAGCAAACAACACTTCACAATGTGTCTGTGACCTAGGCAGTGAATTGCATTTCACAAAAGTGGAGCTGTCTCTCTTCGTGTCTAGAAGTACCTGCATGTGTATGGTTGGGACCCTCTCCCCTAATTGTCCCACATGTAAAATGGGACTAATAGCTCCTTTTTCTTCTAACAGGACTTTTGTGTGGACAAATGCATCAGAGAATATCATGTACCCAGCCACTGTGTTTGTATTACTGTAATGAGGAAAAGAAGTCTTGCCGAAATCCCATCATTTCCACTAGAAATTGTATCCAAGAAGAAAGATGATACACAAAGAATAAGTCACATTTAAAATAAAACAAAAACATACTGATAAGTAAGGCTAATAAATGGTGACGGAAAAAAAATGATGAAAATACTCTTTTGGATTTTTTGTTTTAGTTTGCTTGTTTGTTTGTTTATTTGTCTGTTTTAAATTCATAATACCTTCTTTAATAAACATATCAATTTGCAGGACTATCTGCATGGTCATGTCATGACAATATATTCCTGGAATTTATATGAAAATATACACAGCACATCTTTTCTGCATAAATTCTTGTTCTCTATAATTTATCAAATGCTGCATGGACTGTTGTAAGATCATATATTATGAACAGTCAGACTTCTTTTTTACTTTAAATAAGCACTTGCTTACTTGCCATACTCCAAATTCTTTCTTGCCCCACACAGTTTGCTATCCAACCGCAGTTAGTTAAAAATATAATTGGGGTTGCTCTATACTTCTCCTATCTCCACCTTTTGTCCAAATAAATGAAAATATACATATCCATACATTTACACTTTCACTCTTATAGATGCACTATGTACATCATTAATCAGCCTTAGAGATAAAACACTTCTTCACTTGCCTCGGAATTTCTCAGTTTTCCATGTAGGGCTAACAGACCTCTTCTCTGTTGTATAGCTGAAGGTATATTTCAACACTGTTTCCCAGTAAGGACTTCTTTCAAAGTATCAGTGGTCCTCCAAGTGTTGTTTCCATTCACCTGATGGATGTGAGGTGACTTTTCCTGTCTTTCTTTAAATTAGGCTTGCTCTTTATTTTCCTTGTCTTCTTTGGTCCACTGAGTGGAATAAGGACATTCTTGTCTTACTCTTTGTATATTACTTTGGAAGTTCACTATAACTGAGTTCTGGTGTAATTTTTAGGCATTCTTCTCTGTGGCTGAGTCAGTAATCTGTGGGGAGAGTTTTTTTCTCCTCTTTCTGCCATTAACATGTCCCTGAAGAGTCCTGATCTCTCAGTCTTTTCTTTCTTGCTCATGCTATCAGATGAGGCTGTGAAATCTTTTCGACACTGCAATTGTGAAGATGCAGGCAGTCATAGGACAACCATCTATTCATCCTCTTCAGTCTTTCCCAGTGTAGAGATCTTTAGTTTTGCTTTTTCAACACTTTTTTCCAGTGAAAGCTGATTGCTCAAGAAATAGAATGTGTATGGAGAAAAACATCTTATCAAGGAAGGGAAGTTTGTCCAGACAGTCATAGGATGTTATAAAGTCTTACTGAAACTCGGGGATTTATTTTCACTGATTCTGCTTCTCACAGTCTTGATGAGGGTTAAGGGGTTCTATTCTCTGGATATTTTTACACAGAGTTGAACAGTTGAAATAAGTTTCAGGATGGTCTAGCAGGACAAGAAGAGAAGGAAAGTAATATTTTGTTGGCTAATTTTGCATCTTGGGGCTTCCTTCCTCAACCTAAGTGGATAAATAATATGTATATATGGCACAGTAAAGAGGAGCATCATGTCATTCGTCGTACTTTATGATGCAAGTGATACTGTTAAAAACATGAGATTTTGGCTTTACACGACATGTCTTCCATCTCTTTAAGTATTCTATTTTAACATTGTTGGCACTTTAATACTGCAAATCACATCTTATCAAGCAACTGTACAGTATAAGTGTGCCAAGACATTTAACTTCATTAATATTTTATTCTCTCCAGATTACCAAAAAAAGAGTAAGAATTTAAAAACTAAATGTAATGTGGTGTTCACTTCCTTACACTATGCAGAAATTGAAATGAAGCAATGAAAATAATGGATTGTATAGTTATGATAAAGTATAGTGTGTATATAATCTGTGTAGATTAATTCATGATACAAGTCACTTGTTCAGCTGGTATAAATCAGTGTACCTCTAATGATGTCAGTGGTGTTATGATAACTTAAAATCTCTGCAGATGTAAGTATCTATTGCAATGTCCATACTGCTGTCCATATCTGTCTTCTCAAACTCTTTGGAACTAGCCTCTTTGCTGGAGAAATCAATGCTAGCTCCAGTGAAATAAATGGATATTGTTACAAAGCCTGATTCAAGGGTCTCAGCACCTAGGTAATATTTTATTTGTCTTGTTCTAAAGTCTGCCCTACAGATTCTACTACAGCAAGGGTATTCAGTTATTTCCAGGACTGTAGGTAATGTGTGATGATAATGGACATGTGAGACTTTGTTTACTTGTTAATCCCCCTGTCCCCCACTGCTGTTTGCCCATATTAGTAAGCAGGTGTGCAATAATGTCTCTGAGAAGACACTAGCAAAATAAATCTTTGGCTAACAACCCTAAGACGCTTATACTATGTGAGAATACGTTGTTGTATACAGAATTGCATTTTCAGATGCAACAGGAAGTCAACAAATCTGGCTTGTATTGCAAAGGTTTTCAGATGTTGTTTAAATATTGAGTGGCATAAGAAAACCTGAAGCTATACCCTGCAATTTTTCAAACACCTTGCTATTTCATTTGCAGATTATTAATAATACAAGAGAATTAGACTTGGAATTAGTGACAGTTCACAAAATATGTGAATCTCTTAAGATTCCTGTTCATCTCTGTTGACCTGTTCTCCACTGTCATGTGTTTACCAATATCCCTTACACCTGGTCTAAGGGATATAAAATTATATGAATCAGAGTACTAGTATTTCAAATTTATTAACTGATAGACTAGTCAGACTGCAGATCAGTGAAGAATTCCTTCTCATCTTCTATTCAAGATTTAGGCAGTTAAACTAACATAAGAATGTCCTGGTTTCAGCCAGGATAGAGTTAACTCTCCTTGGGCTGAGAGGGAGCACAGCTAGAGGGTCGGGTCTGGACAATCACTGGAGTATTCCATACCAGGTGATGTCATGCTCAGTATATAGGCGGACACATGCTCTCTCATGCCTGTTTCGGTTTCCGGGTCAGCATGGTGGGATTTTCTGGTGTGGTTGGATTGCTGCTGGGGGTGGGGGTGGTCTTGCGTACCTGTCGCCGCACTCAGTAAGCCACTGCTGCATTTTACCTGTTTGGGACTTACTACTGTTACTGTTGCTTTTTGTTACTATTACTTTTTTTTTTTTTTTTATTCAACCTATGAATTTCTTCTTTTGTCCCTCCTGTATTTCACTGGGGGGGGGCGGGGGCGGGGGGGGGAGGTAGCAGGAAGTAAACAACTGAACAACTGGCCACGTGGCTATTGGCTACTGGCTGAGTTCAAACCACAACAAAGAAAAAAGTCAACACAATACTGTCTGCAGTTGCCATAGCACAAAAGGACAGTAAACCACAACATTGCAAAGTATATGATGTATATTCAAAACACAGAGACCGCCAAATGTATTAACATGAGCTTGACACATGGACTCAACCAACAGGCATTGGTTTTATTTCTTAACGTTGCTAAAATATAGTTTGTAGTCTGCTGACTGCTGTTACAAACAAATGCTATTTAATACAAATTTAAAATTTTACTTCAATCTGGAAAATAGCTGCCTGATACTGTATTAGTTCAAGGAAAGAGTGCCCACCTACTAGTATTTCCTCCAACCAGGTTTCCTATTCTACTCTGAATGCATATATGAAAGACAATCAGCTCTGCCTATGATTCAGCTGAAATGTCTGTTATAGTCACAACCTGAGTTATTTGGTTATTTTATGTCATTACTCTTGTCTTAAAAAAATGTTGATTTCCAAGTAGTTAAAAAGTATAATTGAGTATAAGGCTCAAAATCTGTTTGCTTTCTAGGACAGAGCAGTTTTTAAAGTCTGTGTTTTTAACAATTTCAAGTACACCTATTAAATAATGCCTTCTTAGATGGATGCCCAAGACATAGTTTCCAGCAGGGCTTTACACCAGCATTAATCTAATAAAGGATAAGCTAGAAAAAATAACTGGTGTAAATCTTAATGGAAAACATGTTTCTCTATGTATTTTTTTGATTGAAAGTGTGAAAAAGTAGCTTCTGGCTGCTTCACCTGCCAACAAGATAATAAGTTATCATCCCTGTATAGAATAAAGAGTGATTACTCTCCTGTGCAGCTCAGAGGGGAAGCCAGCTTAAAATCTCTTGCAGGTGTCACCTAAAGAGGACCAAGAAAGCAGGAAACACACAGAATAATTCCCTCAGGGGTTCTGAATGGCTCATGTCACACATGCATGTGTTTGTGTGTTTATAAATAAAGAGATATAAGTTTATCATTTATGTTTAAACACATCTATATATACACACACATAAACATAGAAGATACAAATATAGGTGTACACAAACATACGCAGACAGGATATGTATCTGTGCATATGTGTGGTGTGCTAGATGTACACATATACATTTCATTTTTGCATGTTTATTTACAAATATTTGCATGTCGTACTTGTTTTGTATGTCTGTTATATTCAGGTTTATAAACACATAAGTAACATTGCTTTCAAATTCTTTTCTTTCTTGCACATTTCATAGCCACTGTACATGGGAACATAAATCACAAAGATATATAATGAAAGTATTCACAAATGTGTGTTTAGTCACAAATGTACATTAAGTCTATATATGTGTGGGGAGAAAATGGGATATATGAGGAGAGAGAGGGGGGAATGGGTGTCCATTTCGTGCATTTCTCATGCATACACACATGCATGTGAGCATGCACGCAACACACACAGACATAATTCTCCACCACCTGTTTTCCTATACAACATAAACAAGGCCTCTGTTTATCCCAGGGGGTTAATTTGGTCAGACTTTGATACATCACTTTGTGCCTGGTGTTAATATTTTACTCCAAATACCATATAATCTTTTATCTTTTATTTATGGTGATCTTCATATTCATTTCTCAACCAAGGCAGTCACTGCAGGGAGAGAAGGCATTGATCTTCAATTTTTTTTCTTTTCCCTTTGTATTGCATACTTTTGGACCTTAAGAAAAAGTGCAGACTGTGAAAGAGAGAAAAAAGATTGGGGGGGAGGAAAAAAACTCTCATACTTTGGGAATTCTTTCCAGGAATCTGAACAAGAACCAGCCTTTTTCACTGACTAGGAGGTGTGGTCCGCTTGGTAAAACCTGTTGAATCCCAGTTTGAATATCAGCACAGGCAAAAATTACAGTAGTGTCTGGAGAAAAGTAAGAGTGGGATGAGTCATGACAAGAAATCTGTTGAGACTTCATATGAATTCATGCTGACAGTCTTGTCTGTGCTTAATCAACTGCTAGTCATTTTTATGCATCATTCAGACTGCGGTATAGAAACAGTGACATGAACTGGGGTAGATGTAATGGCTACTTAGTCCTACCTTTAGAAAGGTTGCATGAATGCATATGATAATAAAGAAGAATTTGACTACTCCACCATGGGTGCAATTTATTCTGTCATTTCCACATTCACGTGATTTGAAGAGCAGAGGTTTAGACAGTCCCCATTACTTTCCATTCATTCTATATTCACCAAAGGCAATCTGGTCTGAATGAATACTTTACTGTACTGTACAAGCGTCTTGTGTATTTAAGGAAATCATTAGCCTACTCAATAAGTAACATATTTAGCTGCTCTTTCTTGTCTTGATGCATGCAACTATGTCTTGGGTGATGGGCAGCTGTGTGTGTGTGAAGATGAGAAAGACAGACTTGGAGAGAATCAGTTATTCCTAAAATTCATGTGCAGTGCATCATCGAGACAAAAATGAATCCTGTTCTGGCTATTGCATGTCATCCAGGGAATCAAAGTACTATATCACAGCTCATTTTTGCTTCAGAAGCACAAAAAATACTCTATTGAAGTCAGGCCACATCTCACGTGGCTTATGCTTGGTTATGTGAAAAGAATTTCACTCAAAACGAAATTAGTGTAATACCTAAGCAGTTCAAATGAAAATATAAATAAGGTCAGAATATAAATGAGAAATCCATACTACTTATTTCCTTATGTGAACACAATTGTGGACAATAGGAAGCTGAAACTCTGGGTAAAGTAGAGTTTAAATCCCTGAATTTGTTCAGGCATTTTTGTGGAGTTTCACTCACCATTTAGTGAATTAAATTATTTTTTTATAACTCAAGGGAGTGGCAGACCTACATGTTCTGGGGAAATTAAATGTCTCTGAATGGTGAGGAAACTTACAAGAACAACACAACAAGAATGTCACCTGATTTTGAAGGTTCTTTGTATGGGGCACATATGTCTCTCATCTGACTGGTTACCTATGTAATGAGTGGGATTGCCCCATCCTAACTACGCTGGTGAGAAAGACATCTCCAATGGGAGATTCAAACCACTTAAGATTTGAATCTCCCTATCTAAATCTCTAGTAATAACAAAGGAAAGTCCCATCTGTCATCCAACTGAAGGTAAATAATAGTCAATATTAGTCACCTGTTAAGTGCCCAAATTAGGTGGGATGTACCTGATACATAGACCTTTCCCTCATGCTGGTAAAAAGTATTCCAGACATGGTGAATCTTGTTGTGAGGAGGTTATTTTTACATAAGGAGGAAGTAGATCTGGTGCCTAAAGCTTAGATAACAGCTCCTGGAAGCAGCAACCTCATCCAGAACTGAACTCCTAGGCCACATTGTGGGGAAACTGGGCCCAGCTCCTTCAATATTTAACCACTCAGCTTGATCCAGTGGGAGCTAAAGTAGCTGTGGGGAGTTGAGGCCTACAGACAAGATCCCTTTAATTCCCAGTAACTTCCTCTAAAGTGCTCTCTTTTCACCCCCGTACCCTGCAATGTGTCTGAACTGCTTTCACCAGTAAAATTTCAGTTCATTTTTTGTGCAGTTTGTTCCAGATGCTCAGCACCTATTGAAACCAATGCGTGTTAGATCCATAAATAGCTTTAAAACCCATCCCTTGAAAAACTCTGGATATCATTATTAAATGCATCAGTCATCTGCTGTCCCAGAATTATGCTACTCAACACATAGCAGTGTACAGCTTCACTATCTCTTTCTGATAAACTAGACCATGGCTAAAGACCATTTCCTGCAATATCTAATGTTGTGGTCAGTTGTTATAAATCTCCATGCTTTTTTAAAGACAACTTTTCTGCTTTCTAGCCTGCTCTTTTCCACATATCCACAAAGTCAGTGGATGCTCTTATAGGGTTAATCTTCTCAGCTTTTGGTTTTAGATTCATAGAACACATTGTGTCCAACTTTAATATTTTACACTGTAAGCCATATCATCTTTTATCTTTTATTTATAGTGATCCTCATATTAATTTCTCAATAGCAGCTGGCACAGCAGGAGGGACAAGGCATTGATCTTCCAATTTATCCACTACTCTTACATATCCTGAGGTCAAAGCAGCCTAGGGAGATTGATGGAGCTCTGGCGTCAGTCCAGCAGCTCTGTGTTTCTCATGCATGAAAATCAACAACAGGAAACCGAAATTTGACAATTGGCAGTAATATCAGCGACCTCTGTAATAAATATAACAGGATGGTCTTCAATAATTTAATGGAATATCGGGTATTCCATAATGAAAAATCAGCCATGTGAGAGTGTGTGTATATAGTTTTGTGAGATTCTATATACGTGTGCTTAGATGTGTACACATACAGCTGCAAACACCAATATACAATTTATTTTATTTACAGATGAGAAAGTTATCCAAGATGAGATTAGTTGTATTATTTCTCTGCTAATGCAGGAAAAGTAGTAAAATTAAAGGACTGTCATGTTTGCAACAGCTGGGTAAGAATATACACGCACACACATACATACGTATATGTATTTCCTCTAATTTTACAATATAAGTCACAGGACTTCACTCTAAATTGTGACTAATACCTTAGAATCATTCACACAGCCTGCCAGGGACAGGCCTCTGAAGGGTCACACAAAGAGAAGACTCTTAATCACTGTATTGTTTGTAGCTGCACAACAGGATTTGACAGCTCTTTTTATCTTTTAAAAAGTTATGAACCACAGATTAATCCTACTTTTTGACAACAGTCCTGTCTCCTATCCCTGGTCATATGTAGTAAGACAGAATGGTAACCATGTAGTGTTTACTCTTAGTTGAATCTAGCAGTTGTAGGCAGGTTACATGACTTCGTAGACACAATTTTAAACACAAAATCATCTCTTTCTTTTGAGAGCTTCTAAACACAGAAATGCAGTCATACTCAAAGGAAGCTAAAAGTATCTATCTAAAACTTGGTTAGCTAAGATGTACAAGAGTGAAGCTGACTCATCAAGGCACTCTGAGTAGCAGTTACTGCACAAGACCACACTATAAAAAGCTAGAGGTAAAACTGCAACTTATGCTCCTAATTATGCAACATACAGGAAATGTTAAAGTCAATGTTATCATCATTGCCATTTCTCCTATGTGACTTTACCTGTCTGGGTTTGTTTCTCTTCCTCCTTTACTTGCTATCTTCCAATCACCCAGAAAAATAGTAACAATTCATGCAGTCCCACCACAGTGCCGGAACTTTCTGGCTCCTCAACCCATGACTCAGATGGGGGGATCTGGGAGAAACAGAGGGGTTTGGGTGCAAAACCAGCACTCCAGTTGGTGACCATATAACCCTATATATAGAGAGAAATGCTCCATGACATGGCCTGCACACAAGGCAAGTGGACATAGTAAGACTGAAAAAATCCACCTCGTGCACAGAGCAATTGCATATGCTCTGAAGGTGGGTTTACAAATATCAGGCCTGAGTTAGAATTAGGAGCACTCAGGAATTGCATGTCATGTTGTAATTATGGAGTTGCTGGAGAGACCTCCACTTTGAAGCTGTATCCACTGCTGGCAGTATTCAGCTACATATTACTTCTGAAATAAAAATAAATCTCATCCCCTATAGGTCTTAAGAAATCAAAAAGAAGGGAGGAGTGGAGTATCTTTCTACTAGACACCTTAAAAGCTGCAGAAGAAAAACTTCCCTACTACTCAGGGTGTTCTTTGGTGTCTTAGGAAGACCATGCACAGACTCATTCTCTTTAACAGTCCATGATGTAGTGTTTGTATAAAAGGTGCCATGTGACCTGTTGAGCTTTATGTTGTAATGCAGCTGCTTTAAAAAAGCTCACAGTTTTAATGGCCATAGTAAACAGAATATCTTACTTAAAGCTCATAGCAAAAGGCTGTGAGGGGCTTTAAAGTACGGCACAGAAATTGCAAGAAACTACTGCAAGCTGTTTTTCTATTTTAAAGCTTTTTGCAACTATGAAAACCCTTTCTTCTCAGAAATTCAGTCTCTGGTAAAGAATCCCTGCTTTTGAAGTATATTTACTAAGAAAGGATAAGAAGCCTGAACATTTACCCAAATCTAGGAACATGCTTAGACTGGTTTTTTGTCAAGTTTTTAAAAAATATTTCAATATAATATTTTTCACTACTGGCTTCAGTTGGGACTATTACACGAAATGCTGATAGAATGAGAGAGGCTTTTCTCATGGTATTCTGGACATAAACAGTAATAGAAGTGCCAGAGATTTCACAGGAGAGACTGCTTTTATGATATTTCCTTCTCAATTTTATTATTTTATGGAGTTCAATAATGTCCTGGGTGTTTCAAGTACCGGTAAGATGAATAGGGCATAAAAACCAAAAAGTGGCTTCTGTCCCAAGGTGCTTCCAATCTGATTTCATGCAATGCCAAAAAGAGAATAAGAAAATGGAATGAAATGGGAAAAGATAGAGACTAGATAATTATGACTGTCTAATAGTTCAGTGATGGCATACATGTTTCTTAGTAGTTATCTGTAAACCCACAAATTCTCCTGTAAAATATGTGTAGGTTTTGAGGAAAAAAAAAAAAAAAAACACAAAGCTTTACATTTCTTTGGGGTTTGATTTTTATTATGCACTTCTGTCTTTACAGTGATAAACCAGGATGCTCAGAGCTGCCAAGAATGTGCAGCCATTTCTACTGAAGTGGGCTTTGAAAGGAGAATCCTGCATCGCTGATATCAGTCATCTCATTTGACACACAACCAGTTTCTTAGGAGCTCTCACAAATACCTTGGAATTAAGGGTTCCCACAGAAAGTCTGTTCTGCAATATCATTTCTCTTGTAGTCAGAAAAGACCTTCTGTTTTGTATGCCCATCACTAGCCATGGGTGCATTTAGACTCCTCTCATATAGCTTTTGCATTCTATATCCTCTCCATTTCTCTGATCATCCTATTGTATGAATTGCCTAAAATTCTAGATAGGGAATTAGCATGCATAGAGTGATGTCATTAATATTTCTGTCTGCACTCATGATATGCCCAAAGTTTATATGTAGTGAAATTATATGTCAGTTACTGCATAGCTGACAACCTGCAGATCATGAACAATTAATATAGAGATGCCTCTTCAACAACTATGATACTGCCAATTTACTGCTCCAGTTCTTAAGATCACCCATATCCTCTCTTACAACGTCCAGATCAGCCTCTATCCTTGGCATTTTCCTCCAGTTGGATGTCATCATTGCATTTCTTTATCAATGACTTTTTTTTTGGTGAGCTCATTACTGAAAATCTTAAGTAAGATAAAATTTGTCTTAAGATTCTTGAAGAATTCCTCATGTATCAACCCATCTACAACAGAGTGTGTTCTGTTTCAAAGAATTTCTCAGTCAATGTGCAAAACTTTTACGAGTCCCAAATGACATTTGTTAATTACTAATGTGAAAGTATCTAACTGTAAAAAAAATGGAACTATCTTTTTATTTTTATTGTTTATTTAACCAACAACAAATCATCTAAAAAAGACACTACAGTCTTGAACTCTGGCCGTGTGCTATTCTCAAATAGGAAAAAAATCTCTTGTTAATACTACCATATTCCATGTGCCAGGTCAGGGCAGCACCTTGTAATAACAACATAATGGCGGCATAGTGTGGGGAATTTTGACAGTGGACCTGGGGGAAATAAGTTAGAATGACAGGACAGGCTTTTTTTATTTATATATATATATATATATATATTTACCAACAGTTTTGCCTGAGGGAGAGAGGAAGGTGTTTCTGTCAAAACCAGAGACACATTAAAACTGCATCTTCATTTTCCTGACTCACTCTTTTTCTTGTTATCTGTTTTTTCTCAAGAATGTTACAGCTTTTCAGGACACTGTGACAGTGCATATAACAAGTAGATGAAAAATAATGACATTATGAAAATATTTTAGTGTGACATTTTTCTAGCAAAGAAACAAACAGAAAAGAGACAATTTTATTTTCACTGCTAATTTTAACTTTCCAAAATCATAAAGTTTCAGAACTTCTGCACCCTAACTCTGTGGTCCTCTGCTTTGCCTTATACAACTCGGATGCTCTTCAGATCGCATCTCTCTAAGACTTTTGAAGTTTTGCCTGGTTACTCTTGTCCTCCTCCAGAGACTTTCATTCAAAATGTTTTTGTATAAATATGGAGAATGAGAACCCTGTATATATGTGTGCACATAGGCATGTGTGTTAATGTCATTGACAGTCGGTAACATACTGTCAGCTACAAAGAATTAAATCGCAGGCTGTGTTACAGAGGAAATGGGACCATTTGGGCAAATGGGGCAAATGTTTGGCACAGTTCCTGATGCCATGCAGCCATAGCACTGGGAGGAAAGCAGGAGTCTCACAGGAAGGTGTTGGCAAGGAGCATGGGGCACCCAGTCATGTTACTCCTTGTGGCCCAGGGGTCCAGGGAGCCCCTGCCCCTGCAGCACCCTAACACTCCCAGAAAATGAAGCTATATAGTTACTACAAAGACTTGGACCCAGCTTGTTACAGCTGGTAACTAGAGGAAAAGCAGTCTAAATTGGGTAATAGTAGCAGGACCTGATGTTTAACTCAGAAACCAGTGAAGGTAATATGGATAGAAAGAGTATGAAATATAACTTGTCATGTTATTTGGAAACCTGCTTGAGTGCATTACTTGGACACTACTGCAATTCAGTGGTAATGTCTCTTTTCTTGGTCCAGACCAAGAAGGACAAAGGAGGTAGATTTTGGACTTGGACATGATAGCTAATTCAGGACTTTTCAGTTTCTCCAGGTATGAGTCCATGCACCGCCTTCCTTGCCATACCATATGAGCACCTGCAACAGTGTCAGCCTAATGGCATCTGCTTTTTCTTCATCTGCCTCTTTATTCTTTATCTGCACTGGACAAACTTGCTTTGAGAGAGAGAGAGGGAGAGAGAGAGAGAGGTAAAAATAGATACCCATATATTTATTGACAGTTGAATTTTGTGTTTAAGAGGAAAGCGGGTGAGCTCTGTTTATAATGCTTGTATTTCTCAAGAGTTTTGATTCTAGCATTTTTGGGCTAGCTCCTGATAGACTTACAAGACATCATATTGAAGTAAGAGTAAAAGGAAATATTTTCCAGGAAAAACAAATACTAAACTATATAGCAGATATATGGCCCAGATAGGAAAATATTGCTCCTGTGACTAGTGTCACTATCTTCAAAAAGACTGCTTTTGTGAGTATCAGTATCAGTTAAGGGCCTTGCTGTGGCCAAAGAGTAGAGAGTTTATTCTGCTTTTACTGTGCACAGCGGCTGATCTGCATTAGGCTATAGAGCTAGATTCATATCCTAACTTACAAAGATATGAAAACCTTGATTCCTTTATGGAATCTGCTGCAGACACCACAACAAAAATTTTATGCATACTTATAGAGTGAAACCAGAAAATAACTTTAGACTTGGAAAAAAGAACAGATGAAAAGGGTCTGGGGGTGCTGGTCGACAGCAGGCTCAGTGTGAGCCAGCAGTGTGCCCTGCCAGCCAGGAGGGCAAACCACATCCTGGGGCGCATCAAACACAGCATAACCAGCCGGGCAAAAGAGGTGATTATCCCGCCATATTTAGTATTGATGTGGCCTCACCTTGAGTACTATGTGCAGTTCTGGGCCCTACAATATAAGAAGGATGTGAAGGTCCTCGAACGCATCCAGAGGAGGGCAAAAAAGCCGGTGGAAGGGCCGGAAGGCATGTCCTGTGAGGAGCAGCTGAGGACTCTGTTTTTGTCTAATTTGGAGAGAAGGAGGCTGAGGGGTGACTTCATTGTTCTCTACAGTTTCCTGAGGAGGGGAAGTGGAGCAGGAGGTGCTGGTGTCTTCTCCCTGGGATCTGGTGATTAGGAAGCATTTCTTTACTGAGAGGGTGGTCAAACACTGAAACAGACTTCCTAGGTGGTCAATGCCCCATGCCTGTCAGTGCCTTAAAAAGACACATTTGGTCAATAGCCTTCATAATATTCTTTAAGTTTTGGTCAACCCTTAAAGTGATCAGGCAGTTGGACTAGATTATTGTTGTAGGTCCCTTCCAGATGGAACTATTCTATTCTATTCTATTCTATTCTATTCTATTCTATTCTATTCTATTCTATTCTATTCTATTCTATTCTATTCTATTCTATTCTATTCTATTCTATTCTATTCTATTCTATTCTATTCTATTCTATTCTATTCTATATACCACTGGGAGAAAGGAGGAATCGAAATGTTCTACTGTCCCTGTTTAGGCTAAAACTACTCTTATCTTTTCTGTAATGACAACTACAAAATTGTGGACTGTATCTCTCAAAGAAACAGAAAATATCCTGAATATGATACTGATTTGTATAACATACAAACAATACAAATATTGTATTATTAAGTTTAGGAAATTTTGCATAATATTTCATATTATTTGATTTTCCTAAAAAATTTCCACTATTTTCTAGTTTGATTGGACCTCAAATTCTGAGTGGAAAACCTATACAATTGTATGGTATTTTGACACTTAGGTTTTGAAATCCCATTTAAACGCTACATGGAAATAGAGTGCAAAGATAATTTTCTAGAAACATACACATTATTGTCGAATATATTCATTACTAAATAATTTATAAGGTTTCAGGTTTAGACCTTGGCTGGCTCTCTCTACTCTTTTGAAAGAGCTCTATTACATCATCTAAAGAAAGCAAAGTAGCTCTATGTATTCCTATTTTCCTGAAGAGAACAATCTGTAAAAGAGTGGCATCAAATGTATAACTAAGTTGGTAACCTGTTTTGTAGTCTAAGAAAAATTTCCTTAAGTAGTTTCAGCAACAGTTTTCTTATGTTTTGTTGGAAAACTTGTAAATATCTTACACTAGAATATTAATATCCTAACAGCACACAAACTGAAATTAACCTTCTTTTTTAAAAATTCCTTTTTGACTCTTTAATCTAGAATGTGCAAACATGCTTCTTCACAGTAATTTTTCTTCATGATCCTATAGCTCTGACCTAAAACTATAAATATAAGATAATTTTAAGGACATTGTTCAAGCATTTTTATTAATTTATTGCTGGTGTGACTGTGTTCATTAAATAATGTCTAGGTATGTCTTATAGGAAATGTGGGAATAAATTCTGGTGATAAAAATGTTCAGAAGAACATATTTGACAAAGAACATAGGAATGACTAAAAAACGTGGTATAAATCCCATAGGTTTTAAAAAAATTATTCTTTTCAGATCAATTTGGTAGAGATGGTTGGTCTCAAACCAGGGGTAGTATATGGATCTCAAGATAAAATGTGGTGGTGTTGAAACCTTGTAAACAGTTTAGAAGTTACTCGTGATAAAAAAAAAAAAAAAAAAAAAAAAAAAAAGATTTTTTTTCTAGATCATGCGTGAGGTCTGTATTCAGACACAGACACAGAAAACTTGTTTGTCAACATATATAAATGTTTTTAATTTTCAGATTTAAATCAGAAATTAAATATAAGGATCTCAGTCTTATTTATATACATATGTGTGTTCTCTTTCCCTTATATTTACTCATGCTTTTTCTTTCTGCTATTCCTTTCCCTCACATTATGCTGTTTTTTACTTTTTTTCCTTCTCCATCCTACTTGTTACTTCTCTGCTTTTAGATCTCTTACTTGGGTCTACAATTCTTTTTATCTGAAGTCTTGTTTCATTCTACTCACTCCTCTTTTTTCTCCTCCAAAACTGTATTTCCTATCAAGGCTCTAAACCAGAAGCCACATGCTTCTATGCCCAACTCTCACTCACTCACATGCAGCACCTTTTCCCATCATTCCCTCCCATTTGTTGATGTTAGCTCCATGCACTATTGTCAGTCACCTTGCTGCCTTTTCACTATCCAGTTGCTTAACAGAATTTATTATAACATTCTTTCTTTACCTATTTAAACTATTGGCAGGGAAAATTGCTGCAGTCTTGTGACTGGTAAGTTATCACATTCCTCTTGCCCAATAGGAGATAATTGCATTCATAAAAATACAGCAATCTAAGACTACAGTGAGGGAGCAGGTGGTGAATTGGAGCAGTGGAGCAAGGAAAAGGAAAAGCACAGCAGAGTCATAAGGTATCCCTATCTGTGACATGTCAGCATTTTGGCCTAAAGAATGCTATACGAAGACTTGGACTGATTGCAGAGCCCTCCAGATCAGGTCCTCAGTTTTTCAAATTGGAATGTTCCTCCTACACAATGGATATTTCTTGCTGCATAGCTCTGTCAAGCAGATGTGGCAGAAACAGAGGTATAATTCTCAGTTTTACTTTGTTTTACTGAGCACCCTGAAGAAATCAGTATCCTCATCAGTAAAATGGGAATAATAATACTTATCCACCTTTGACAAGCGCATCATGATCTAAGGATCAAAGTGCTATGTACAACTAAGTATTTTTATTATTACTACTTTGATGTGTAAATCACATACACAATTGGCTGTAACTGTCTTTGAAGTTGTTCTGAAAAATCATATCATATTCCACTTCAGCAGTGATTTAATTTGTGGATTAGTGACATGACAGACCATAAGAGGCTATTTGGAAGTCTTCCAATTGGTTTTCTCAATGTGGCTGCTGTGAACATGCACTTAGAGTTCAGTAAGCAGAAAATGTCCTCAAATTATTATTACTGATTGCATCATTTTCTCGGTGAAAGAATTGGTGTAATTACAAATCTTAATTTTGTTAATATGATTAATTCTATGATCTGGCTCAATTACCATAAATTATATTTACAGAAACAAAGTTATTAGTCATGCAACATAGCTACTCCTATGTTCAGACTGGTCTAGGAAGGTTGCAGTTCCCCTTGGAACTAGGCGGGTGTGCTAGAGGCCAGCAGACTATTGAGGCCCACCTTTCATCGGAAAATCCAATCAGTAGTCCTTTGACCATCCAGTAGATGGAACTCAACTGGTCAGACAGTCCTACCAGGATGCAAAATCAAAAAGAGACTTGTTCTCTTTGTCTTGCCATTCTGGTACAGTTCTTTTCCCTGAATGCAGTAGCTTCAGAGCACTACATTAATGGCTTAAAATGTTGTGGTAACTGAAAACTTTTGCTGCTCATTAATGAATAAATTGCTTTTAATCCTTCCATGTTCTGAATCCAGTACCATGATTGAAAAAAAAAGTATTCTAAAAAAGCCTCACATGTATGGAGTAGTACTTAAACGAACTGGTGTTGCCTCCTAGATTGATAAAGAAAAACTTGGAGATTATGGTACTTCAAGGCTATTAAATAATTGCACAGGGAATCTTAGGATGTTCAGACACTGCAAATCAAAGTATTTTTACAGCTTGAACCATGCCAGGTCATATGACCAGATAGTCCAGGGAATGGCCAGAGTGACTCTCAATAAGAATGAAAATTAGACTCCGCTTTTTCAAAAACCTTTTGATCTGTTATTTAAAATACAAAGATGACAACAGCCATTCTTTTAATGAATGCTATGAAACACAGTATTTTGGACTGTTAAATCTTCTTTAATCCTATACTACTACTGTAGTACTATTACAATAAATTCTACTTTGTAAGAAAATATTTAAAGTGTTGTTAAGTCAAAAAATTGTCTGAGTCAAACAATAAAATAAGATTGTCTTTTTTTCTAGATTTTCTCTTGACTTTCCATGCAGAAATACAGTTTTACAAAAAGTTATTTCACACCAAATCTTAAGAAGTTATGAATATCCAAAAACTTGTTTTACTTAGTATAGCTACTTTAAAATTGCAGTATGTGTGACTTGCAAACTGCTGAGCCAGTTTTCTACCCCAGGGCTTATTTCACAGTTCCTATCAGACTTAAAGCAGGATAATTGTGATAGTTTGTGTTATATATATTGGAATAAATAAGAGCCAATATTGGCAAAGAAAGGTATTTTTAAAATAAAAGTGAGAGTCATAACTGAGATTTCAATAGAAAAAAAAATGTTTTGACTTCAGAAATCTTAATTCTCAGTAGTAATTATTCATCAACATTTTATTTGTCTCTACTTAAAAAAATCCACCTCTGCTTCTTAAAATGAACATTTCTTATTCATATTGATACCTCTGGTCACCTTTCTGCTGGAAATGATTTTTTTTGAAAAAAAAGAGGAAAGAGAAGAGCTGTTATCTAAGGAGATAAGAACTGTCACATAAATGATTGAAATAGGCAAGTTATAAGTTATCAACAGACAGATTTTTATACTCATTGTCTGCTACTGAGAAATTAGTGACAAAAAGGACCTTTTAATTATCTAATCTATCATCTTGCCAATGTTTATTCTTAACTTTTCCAATGTTTTGAGAAGTTTGAGATAATTCAGGTGAATTTTCCATCACAGTGAAATGTTATGGCTAAACACTCCTCATGTATTCCACTGCATATTCAATTATTTAACATTACCCTATTATTTGTAATACTACCCTATGCTGTTCTAACCTATACTTCTTTTTGATCTTGGATTATCCAGTCCATCAGAAATTCAAGTACATATGCAGGTAGGTATTTTTGAATCAAGAGAGGTATGAAAATTTTGAAAAGTATCCACAGAATGATAATTTGATTTTAAAATGTTGAATGTTTCCACTTCAGTGTCTGTTTGAGTAGCTACTGTGTCTAATGGAAGTGGAAGTGCAACAGTTAAGACAAAGGGAATGTTGTATTTTATAATGAGTGACATAGAATGATGAGTTTAGGTTATAGAGAAGGAAGACACTGTAGTTCTTAAAACACCATTGTAATGATAAATTATACTTCCGCCAGGTTGTGATCACCGAGATGACATGGAAGAAAATAACATTTAATCTGAAAAAAACTGTGATACTCTGATGTGGACTTGCTTGATCCTAGGTATAATATGTCTGAGAAAACTTTTAAAGGATGTGTTAATTTTCTGGAAAAGTTTTTTTGGTACAAGCATATTTTGGTAGGACTCTTCACTAATAGTGCTACTGTCAGTAGTTCTCCATGCCTCAGTGACCCTACTAGGTTTGTCATATATCTGCACTTCCATTCTGCCAACTGAGGACCAGGCATTCCAAACCTGTGGCTGAAGGCCCTGTGCCTAAAATTTTATGTGATGAGTTCTGCTTTGAAGTACATACTGGAGAATATTTATTGAAAAAAAAAAAAAAAAGCCACCTAATCTCTTTGCAAGATTTGTCTGCACATCTGCTAAAGACATGTTTCTTCTTTTGACTTTTTCTGTGCTAGACACACCTTTATCAGTAATCCTATCTCAGCATCTCCCTTTTGGTAGGAAGGATTATTTTTGTAGAATCAATTGCTTTCTCTCCTGTTTATCATATTTCAAGTCATCCACATAAGAACACAGCTAAGGAAGATTTCCTAAGTGGTGTGTATATTGTAAATTACATCTAATATCTGTTGTAGTGAAAGCATGGGCTTTCATCTACATACTGTTGAATGACACTATGTTTCAGGACATGAGTTAAGACAGGAGGTAAGTTACAGTAATCTTTACTTGCTAACCTTCAGGAAATTTCTTCACAACATGAAAAAGACACTACAAGGGAGCTTATGGTCCAAGAAGAATATTTAATGGACTCTTAATCTTGCTGTTGTTATACATGATACGATTTTAGGACACACAAGTACTTAAATATCTGTTTTTCATTTCACTTAACAAAAATTTCAACAAGGAGAGCCACTTAATATTGTCTGAATAATAGTTTTTCTTAACACAGAATTTCAGAATTTAATAGCTTTAGATTTGTTTAGAAATTAAGACCAAGTTGAGGTTTTCTTCCACCAGTTTAATAACCAGAGTTCCACTCCTGATGAAGTTAGACTTTTTTATGCTAACCTAATATTATGCTTGACCTGGAAGGGATAGAGTGTGTTTTTATTCAAACAATGTCAGAATATGTTATTTTAATCAAATGTAATTTTTGTTGTACTGATGGCTCTTTAAAAACTCAAATTTAAATTAAAAAATGTTAATTTGTTGACCTCAGCTTTGTTTAATTGTTACTAATGCATTTTATGCTAATTAAGCATGCTTTCTCAATAATTACAGGAGGGAACAACAAAGCTTTTAAGGCTGCTATTAATCTAGCACCCTGTGGCTGCATGCTTCTACTTTTTTCATTTTAATGTGCCAATTATATGAATTATACAAATAAATATGTCATAAAGAATCTATCATTTCAACAACCCTTGACCTGCAAATGCTTTAAATCATGTTAAAAAATATAAAGCAGTATCATTCCTCAGAAATGTTGAAAGGAAGAACTGACTAAAACATTATAGGTATTTTCTGATGGTGAGACCTTAAAGGTTCCAAATCAGTTGACCATGTATAACAGTAAATACAATGTTTAGGAGGTACAGAGTTACTGTACTCAAGAAATATGCTTTAGTCCTTACACGTGATTTGTCATTTCTAACTTTCAGTGTTTCACTTTTAAATGTTTATGGTGGTCTTAAAATCTGCTTCTACTCAGTTATACAGAAGTTCTCAGTTCTTTGAATAATCAGCACAGACCCAGACTATTAAAGTGATAGAAATGACTGTACTATTAGAAATTTTTCTATGGGCCTGCTGTTTGGAAAGAAAGTTTGACACCCTGAAACTGCAGTACAGGTCTCAGTGTATTGTATAATAGAATAAGTGTGTAATTACCTGTGTCTTTTTGAGACAGTATGACTGATTGACTGAGACAGTTTTAGTACATAAAGGCAGTTTTACAATGACTTAGTCTGGACCAGAATCTAACTCCTTGCATATCACATGGTGTAGCTTTCTAGTACCAATATAATTGCTGAAAAGAGTTAGAGGTAGGTAGCAGCACCTCAAAGCCTCCAGCACAACAAAGACTCTAGTGATTTTTTCCAAAATATACTCTCTCAGTATTATTTGTGTGCTATTGTTATGGAAAGTGTCATACTTTAACCAAAAGAAAAAAGTAATTTCTATAATGGCAGTTCTAAATGCAGAAAAGAAAGATTGAAAACTGCAAGCTTACTTGTTTCTTTTGTTGTTTGGGGTTTTTTGTTTGTTTGTTTGTTGGTTTGTTTTGTTTTGGTTGGTTTTTTTTTTTTTATTCTGGTTTAATTTAGTACTTAAAAAAAGCATTTGAAGAATTGTGAGGAAACATCATATTATCAATAGTTTTGATGCTTTGCATAGCATTACATTTAAAAAAAAGCTCTTTTCATCTTGAAAATGTTAATTTTAGAAAAATGTTGAAATATCAAATAAGGATGATATTTTCATTTTTTTATTTTTCTACAGTATCAGGTAGAGTATGTAAATAGATATAATCACATAATGCATTGGAATATGGTATTTCATGTTTATACTTGATTATGAATCTATGATAGAACATAAACAGAAATAAATAGTCATCTGAAAGAAAACTAAATTTCTTATGATTTTTTAATGTTTTTTGAACAAGAATATCCTTTTAGTTATTTTAATTTAAAGTGAATACGTCTTCTGAAATCCAGAAGAAACAGATAAAAGTTCATTCAAATCTATCTGTATTATCATATACATGTGATTTTTCCCAAACATCAGCTCTGAAAAGCAGTTGAGAGAAATTAAATGTAAATATAATTACAAATGTGTTTCCCCCTTTATAAAGTCCATAAGCAAATGAAAGTTGCGGTTTTATGAATCAGAGCCTGTTGCCTAATCAGAGAAAAGACCAACTCTGATGTATGTTATACATAAACTGTAACACAATAGCACTATCAAATTTTTGTCAGGCAATTAAACTTTATGCCAAGTTAATTCAATTTTGCTGCTGTTTTATTAAGTCCTATGAAAAAACTAAATCTGTTCTCTTCAGTAAATCACAAGTTTCACAAAGCATTTCCTAACTCAGACTCCTTGTTCTACTATTTTGATATATTAAATATCCAGCAAAGTATTTCCAGGGTCATAAATCTAGAGTGATAAAATTAATCCTATTGCTGAAGAGAAATAAATATTTTATTGCATTTTTATGAGCTTTTGTTCCCTTTTCACTTGCAAGTAGGTGTTGTTTGGTGGTACAAAGACATTTTGCTGCTGAAAAATGTATTAGAAACAGTACAGCAGTAATAGGATGCATATCTACAAAGCTGAAATACTTCTCAGAATGAAGGTTCAAGAATATCCTAAGGAAAGCTTAAAAGACAATATTGTCAATAACAATACTACATTGACCATTCTTCTTACATTTTAAATTCTAGGGATTATTTTACTGTTATTAGTAATTTTACAATAAAATATTTCTGAAATTGTACCTGAACAATATCTATACAATCAAATTTACTAAATGCAAATAGAACATGCAACTTCACAAATCAGAAATGCTAATCAAATTATTCCTTCATTTTCTTTCCATTTTTCTTTCTTAGGAATGTAGGGAAATTATAAGTTTAAAGATGTTCATGCCTTGATTATATCTTGGTCTGAGGCACTAAACACTTTCAATAATGATTCAGCTTATTCAAGCTTGGCACAACATACACTGCATTTTGAATCTATATTATCTGAAATATAATGAATATGGGTGAGGACCTCAAGGGCCCTGAATATTATTTGTTACAATTAAGAAATGATTTGAGGAGAGAGGATTGTAAACATAGGAATTTCCTTTGGAGTAGAGACAAATGGACAAGGATGGCAGGGTCTGGTCCTATATATTATACAGAGGGAATTACTTTTATCAAAGTACTGTTGCAGATAAGCAAAGTGGGACAATTCTCTGCTGTAATTTCATCTTTTACAACCATTCACAAATACCTAGAATGAGTCTAAATGTTTCATTTTAGCTTGGTAAAGGTTTACCTGAAGTTTACACGGGCTGCATTGCCTGCAAGGCTGTGGTGACTGGAAGTTACTTTGTCCAGCGGTTTTGTATAATGTTTAAAGATTTCTGCAGATCATCAATTGAAAATGGTAGTGTGGCTAAACCTGAAGAGTAGATGAGCCATGATGTCCCAGCAACATACTGTAAGCAGAAAAATGTATCTGTCCTCAAAAATGTACTGGAACATTATAAACCTTCACAAAAGTACAAAGCACTCATAGTTTGTTTTTTCCACTTTTTGTGAGCTACTAAGTTAGTTTATTAACTTTTTCTATAAAGACCTGATAATTTTTAATGATCACTGCTGATGTTCAAATTTTGAATAAATGACAATTTTTCATTTTGTCATAGTTACCAAATGGAGTGATAAAGCTTTGATCCAGGAAGATTGTACAATTGCAGGTAGAAGCTTAAAACACATATTAAATTTACAGAAAGTCAACAGAAGTTCTCAAAATTATCGAAGTTTGTTGAGAGACATGGAAAAGTTTAGAAAGAGATCTGTTATCAGATAGACTAATATTCAATATTTAGGCTAAATACATACAGGGACCTTAATTCAAATGTACCCTGTGGTCCACTAAAGTAAAGAGGGGGAACACATGTAAAATATTCCTTTTAGTTGATTGTACTTTATGGTTTATGTGTTCTCCACTGTCAAATTTTATGTTAAATCTATATCAGATACCTGACTCCGCTTTTATACTTTTAGGGTTTATCAGGAAAATGAAAGCTGAAGAAGAGAACGTGCATAGAGCAGAATGATATTGCAAACCACTAGTATTGAGGAAAATACCCAAGCTCTGAAGAATAGAGCAGCAATATGCACGAAGGATCAAGTTTACCAGTTAACTGATTTGTTAATATTAAATATTTAAATGTGAAAGACCTGGAGTGAAATACCTGGAGCAGATGTTGCCAATCATCAACCAGGTATGCAGCCTTGGGCTAGAATAGATTTTTTTTTTCTGTCCTGTATCGACGAATATACAGTTATTTTACAAAAAAATGCTAGAGTGCCATCATGGATAAGTAGGCTCAATACAGGGCAAGTCTGATAATGGGATAAGCTGGGGAGGAGCTCAAGCCAGCCTATTTGCTGGAGGTGAAGGAGCCTTATCTACAGGATGGAACTGACCATAACAGGCTGAGCTCCGTAGGCAACCAACAGTTAAAAAGCAGTTTAGGAAGTACCAGTGGACTATTTTGTTTCACTCTAACATGCAAAACTGCTATAGAACAAGGGTGAACTGTGGTTAATGTTGACAATACTTTACTGATGACATACCAGCACTTGGATAACCAACCATGAACACTTTTACACCAGCAGGGAGGCTAGATTTGGACTATGCCTACTATCTCCAACTGCCACTATCTTTGTCAAGAAACTTATTTCCTGCACACAGCTCACTGCTCAATCTTGTGTAATGAGGCAGATTATTGTCTTTGAAACCTCAGTAGTAGAAGTAGTGAAATTTAGCAGATTCCAATAGTATTTCTTTTTCTGGTAGTCCCAAATGTGTCTTTACCCTTCCCCCAAGCTGCTATTATATTTTGGCATTCATTTCTTAGGGCTGAAACCTCTATTGTGCTATGTATTGCCATTGAATACCTGCAGCAGCTGTCCTTTCAATGCACTGCTTGCAGCCTTCCTTTTCTGGGGGTGAATGTGGGGGTGTTTTGTTTTTTATCTTTTCCCACTATGGTGATAAGGAAGTTCTTAAATGCAGAAGAATTAGGCATTTCTAAAACAGAACAATACTATCTTGGTAAGCAACCATTTCTAATTGAAGTTAGCATAGAAAATGGAAACTGGCACAAGAAAAAATACGTTATCACAGAATCATTCAGGTTGGAAAAGACCTTGGGATCATAGAGACCAACCATCAGCCCTACTCTACAAAGTTCTCCCCTACACCATATCCCCCAACATCTCATCCAAACGACCCTTAAACACATCCAGGGATGGTGACTCCACCACCTCCCTGGGCAACCTATTCCACTCTCTGACCACTCTGTCTGTGAAAAATTTTCTCCTAATGTCCAGTCTAAACCTCCCCTGTTGCAGTTTAAAGCCATTCCCTCTTGTTCTATCACTAATCACCTGTGAGAAGAGACCAGCACCAACCTCTCTACAGTGTCCTTTCAGGTAGTTGTAGAGAATCATGAGGTCTCCCCTCAGCCTTGTCTTCCTCAAACTAAACAGTTCCAGCTCCTTTAATCACTCCTCATAGGATTTATTCTCCAACATTTATGTAAAGCAATGTACATTTTTGGAAAGCATTGGGGAAACTGTGGCATATTTTTAATGATGTGAAATGAAACGTATTGTAGAATAATTACACTCCTGATTTGTGGCACATAAAATCACACCAATCACTGTTCCTTGTTCTTTTAAGCCTGGAGATTAATAGAATTTGATATTTTTTTGTTTACTAATTTATGAAAAACAATGGATGGTGCTTCTGCTCAGTAAATTTAACATCTTTCCCTAATGCCTGTGAAATATTTAATAGCTTAGAAAGTGTGAAACGGCTAGTTATGTATTAATATTATTTAACAGATCAGTGTGTTACTATCAGTTCTCATAGGTCTACTTCATCATTTCTAGCCTGCAGCTCCTTTAGCAATGAGTATACTAAGAAAAATAAAAGATTTCCTATGGTGTTTACCTGATTATGTCAAATAAGACTACCACCTGCAGTCGTCCTCAGCAAATGAGTGAGTTAGCTTGATATTTTAATTTGGTTATTCAGTGAGATGCTTTTAAAATCTAGGCAAGTTAATAAAAATAGCTTTTTCAAGTGTTTATGTACTTTTATTTTTGTTCGTTAACAATGAAACCACCCATTTTTACACTTCTGTTCAAAGGCAAAAGGGACTGTTGTGTTTCAAACTCTCAGACCCTGTTAGTCCATGTCCCAGACAGCATCAAGTGCAGTAAGACAGTTCAGGTTCTCACCTGTCAAATCAGACAAAATCTTTCTATGGCTACCATGTATGAAATCAGGAATTAATACTTCCTAGAAATAATTTTTGAAATCTCACCAGTGATGTGTTTATTCTGGACTTTTAAGGAGGAGGCAAGTTGTAAATTTGTAAACTTTTTAACACTTTATTCAACTAGAAACTCCCAAATCCATCTGGACCTGCACAAACAAGCAAAGGCATGAAGGTGGAAGAAGGCATATATACCTTGAAATACGCAATTTTTTAAATGCTTTGTTATTTTGTTCCCATGAAACTCACTGTGAAGGCTTTCCAAGGGAAACAGAGACACCATTACTGGTAAAAATACTCATACTGACTTCCTCCCATTTTCTTCCCCTGTGCCCCTCACTACTCCCATCATAAAACAGTACAGGGTTTTTTGATTATTAAAGAAGGATTTTGATTATTAAAGAAGGATTTTTTTGAGACATGAAGGGACATTTTTCTGTGGAATAAGCAGTATAACATTATAAAATCAGCAGGTTCTCAAAATGCATTTGGACTCTGCTGAAGTGGTGGAGCTGACCATTCTTTTAGTTTCTTTCACTGGATTGTATTGCACCTCATCAAATGTTAAAGATGAGTGTTGCCCTTCCAGAATATCAGCAGATAAAAAGAAAATCATCATTATAAAAACCAGAGTTCTATCCGAGGTGTATTTTCTATAAATTATTTCACATAATAAAACCTTCAAAGTCCTTCTGGTTTTTTTGTACTGATCTAACTTATGTAATGGATGGCTATAGGTAAGAATCTCAGCTCTGTATGAATGCATAATCCCCAGCGCAAATAAACTGCTGGCTACTGGCATGGTACCCAGCAGAAAATGATTACCAAAGTTTATGGCAACAAATCCTGTCATAAAAAAGTCACTGTGTTTTTTATTTGAAACAATATTGCCACAAAACCACATTTCAGCCCCTTAAAAAACCTCTTTATATGATTTAACGTGTTCAGTGTAAGTTCTACAGCAAAGTCTGTAATAAACTGCACACTCTTAGTAGCTGAGCTGAATTTGACTTCTGCGTTCAACAGTAATGTATTTAGTGGTAACCAAGAACAATCTTTTTATTAGGGAGAGATGGATGTTTTAATGTTGGTTCTTGACGTGTATTTCAGTTCTATTTAAATCTGTAAAAAAATACTTTTTAAAATATTTTACTTGTTAAGGAAACTGTGGCATCCCTGTTAAAAGAATCAACTTAGTTTTATACTTTCATCAAATTTATAATAGAGATTTAAATAATTCACTTTGAAAGAGGACTTTTCTTTCAATACACTTTTGCCAAGTTCTACTGATTCATTGAAACTTCTTTTAACAAGCAGAAGCTAAGAAGCAAGGTGTTATCAGAAACAGAATGAATCAGGATTATGTGAGGGGTTTTTCTTCAGATACTCTTTTAGACTTTTTGTTGATGGGAGTAGTTTGGCCACCCTGCTTTTCTCCTTTCCAGCTAAAATGACACTGATGGACAGAGGGCCAACTCAAAGGTGCTGCACAGACAAGATGCTGTAAAAACAAAGGTCGTTCCCAACACCTTCCCTAATTCTTATCCCCAGAATTCTGTTTTTCATAATTTGAAAAATATGGGGTTTTTTTCTTGAATTTTTAATTAACTTGGAATGAAAAGTGTGACTTAAGTTTTGTTGGATTTTAAAGAAAAACATTTTTTGTAAAATTTTTTGCTGTTTGAAATGCAAAACCATTTTCCTTTTTTTTAGTGAAATAAATTGTAAAAGTTGAACAAAACAACACTTTTTCATTAAAAATATTTACAAATGTTTGAAGCAAAACAATTTCTGCAACAGTATGCCCTTTTCAGGCAACGTTCTTTTTCCTGTAAAGTACCACTACTTAAATTGACATATCTCTTCAGAAATTTCAAATGCACATAATGAACTAAAGTACAGATTTAAAATCCATTAGAAAATGTGTACCTGGCCACAATAGTACATGAGATAGTGGTGTTTGTTCCTGCCAAATTTCAGTATGAATACTACTATCAAGTTGGGGTTCACAGTGCAGATGCAGCTGGCTGGAGCCAAATAGTTTATCAAATTTAAGCTTCCCTGTGACTACCAAAAAGGAGTTTGACACTGAGTGGGGAAAAAACTGACATATGGCCTCATGAGAAATGAGTGCAATTGGAAAACATACAGGAAGTGAATGAATGGTCCTTGTATGTAAAAGATGCTGCAGACAAACTTCTAATTAAAACATTCAAGCTCATTACTTTTAAAAGCAAGTGTCTCACAAGCTGAACAAGAGCTGAGACTGAGTATTCCAATTTCTGATAAATTTACTGTGTAGTTTGAGTGGCAGTTTATTGATCTTCAAGTTCAAATTCACATGGGGAATTTTGTGGACCAAAAAGTATAATTTCTTACAAGAGTCCAAAGTCTAGGTTAATTTTGTTCCTTGACTTTTTTTCTCAAAGAGAACTGGTGAACTCAAACCTCAGGGTTAGCAGTTGTATCCCCCAGGGACTCCATCATGAAGTTTTAAAGCAAGTAGATTGTGCCTGTTACTTGCTGAATGCGTTTAAACAGGAGGGGGCTCTTCTCAGAGATACTCTGACAAGTAAACTTTCCTTCTGATCACAGTGGACTCCTAAAACAGCTATGTCCTAGATTTTTCAGGGTTGCATATAGTTCATATCCAAATGAACTGAAGTCAACACAAAAACCCCATCAGGAATCTTTTCAGTTAAGATCTGTTTGGGACATGTGAATTTTATTCTCTGTTTTTCACCATGGAATCACAGAATCATAGAATGGTTTGGGTTGAAAGGGACCTTCAAAGGTCATCTACTTCAACCCCTGCCATGGGCAGGGACACCGTCTGATAGGTCAGGTTGCTCAAAGCCCCGTCCAACCCGGTCTTGAACACTTCCAGGGAAGGGACATCCACAACTTCTCTAGGCAACCTGTTCCAGTGTCTCACCACTCTCATTGTAAAAAAATGTCTTCTTTATAGCCAATCTACATCTTTCAGTTTAAAACTGTCATCCTTTGTCCAGTCACTATAGGCCCTGGTAAAAATGTCTCTCCATCTTTCTTATAAGCCCCTCCTATTGAAAGGCCACAATAAGGTCTCCCCAGAGCCTTCTCTTCTCTAGGCTGAACAACATCAATTCTCTCAGCCTTTCTTCATAGAAGAGGTATTCCACCCCTCTAATCATTTTCGTAGCCCTCCTCTGGATTCACTCTACAGGTTCATGTCTTTCCTATACTGGGGACCCCAGTGTACCCAGTGTAGCATAATCTCTTCTATTCTCAGCAATCTATACTATTTAATAGTGGCTTTGACAGTGTGTTCTTAGGTTGTTAATTTATTAACAGGTTTCAGGATTATTTTCAGGTTTCAGATCCTGATCCAGATATTTTTGTGTATAAGACTCTGCATTACTTACAGGTATCTGTGGTTTCTTCAATATTAAGCAAACTCACTAACAATTTCCACCATGACCTACACATCTCAGGGAGATGTACAGTCCATGAAGTGGTATTCTCATTCACATAGTTATGAAGGATCTAATTATATAACTTCTTGTGGCTTTTTGTTTATTACAACTGATTTTTAGGGTAAATTAATCTTAAAATATCTACATTAGGAGTTGTGGTTGCACAGCATGTTTGTTAAGCCACATTCATTACTCCAGCAACTGTGGAAACCCACTGCACATACTCTAACACAAGACTACCTGACTAGAAACCACAGATGCCCACTTTGTTGTCAGAGCTACTTTCTGCTCTTTTTCAGACATCAGAATTAAATTCTGGACAGAATCCCATTAAAACACACAACCAAAGATTAATTTGGCCATGTCTAAAAATCTTCATTTGTATACTGAGAGGCTTGGGATTCTGTGAAAAAGTTTTGTTGGCACTAGCATATACATACACACACATATACATATATATACATATACATATCAGCTTTGTTTTCTGGTACTGTGAAAAGGATAAACACTTCATAAAATCTTCTGTCACAGAACAAAACATATCAAAATGGCCTTTTATGGAGATATTGAAACAACAGCAAAAAAAATACACACATCTTGTTTCTCCTGAGGGTTCAATTATTTTGAGTGCTGGTAGCAAACTGTGATTGATAAATCTAACCTTTCCTTTCCAGGCAATAGTTTGATCACATAGTGATGAGAAAGAGTTAGAGAATGGAAGAATAATATTTGGATTGCAACAGAATACTGAAAATGCAGAGGATGCCTTTGACTTTTACAAGGTGTGAAATGATTTTCCATTTTGATTGTGTGATGGCAAGAATCTCTTCTAAGAGCAGGCAAGTCTGGGCTTTGTATGATGTTCTTAAATTATTTTTCAAAACTTATAAGATTTCTCCTGCTGTCCACTAGAAATTCATAATACACCCAAATTATAATTCAAGCTATAGTGGCAACATATGTTTTTCAGCAACACAAATGACTGATGAAGTGGTGTGGTGACCACACATCACATGTAAAATATGAACTAAGAATGAAAACTCCCCAACCCACATGGAAAACCAGGCAGCCTTTCTATCCAAAACACATTTATGATGTTTTTCAGCTGGGCTTACACAGATAAACTCATCAAGGATGTCCACCGTGACCTAATTTGATACCTCTATACATCCTTTTAATTTTCCCTTTACACCATCTTTTCTTCACTCTTCCCTTTTAAAATACCTCTTAGCAGCCTGAAATCCTCCACCATTATTTTCATAAAATCTTCTCCTTCCTTTTCATGTAGAAGAAATCAATCAAACAAAATGAAGATAGACCATTTAGTTTTATTTTATCATCATAAATTCCTTTCCATTATATCCTTCTTCATTACATACAAGGGAGATATGCCTAACCTTGCAAACAATTCCACTGGAAAAAAAGAGAAAAGAGAGAGAGAAAGCAAAATTCAGCTTTAAAATATAAACTTAATCATCAAGTTTTATTTTAAAAGTAAATCACTTAACAATATTTAAAGTTGTGTTGTTTAAATATTTTCCAGTTCCCGTAAGCAGCCATAGAATGTTTCTGAATATTTTTGGAATCCTGTAGAGTAATGGTTTCATTGCTTTTCATTAACACTGTTCCTTTCTGATTTATAAATTTTTCTGAGGTTTGTGAGAGCTTTTCGTAAGTAATTTTAAAAATGAAAATCTTAAGTGAAGAATTAGCTACACCATCCAACTCAATCCACTCAAATAAGCCAAAATTTGGAGAAAAAAAACATTCTATGTATCAGAGTCATAGTAGTGCAGAAGACAGCCCCATCCCTGGAGGTGTTTAAGAGTAGGGTCGACTTAGTGCTGAGGGATATGGTGTAGTTGGGAACTGTTAATGTTGGGTTGATGGTTGGACTGGATGATCTTCAAGGTCCTTTCCAACCTAGACAATTCTGTGATTCTGTGACAGGGCAAGAAGACCGATGCATTAGTAGCTGGCCTAAAGAACGCACATCGCAATGCAGCTGTTTTAACCTAAACCTTGCAGTAAGAGTCAAGCATGGACATGAAAACAGTAGCATTTATCAGCTTCTAGACACAATGTATCAGAATGCTTAAAGCCAGATTAAAGTTGCCTTTAGCAAAGGTACGCTGTTGCAAAGGTAGTCCGCCTGCATATGCTCTCTCCGCCCTCACTCAGCCCTACAGGACAGATACAATTTAGTTCTAATGTTTTAGTTAATGTAATCACTGCTACAGCCTATAAATAAATACAGCAAACAGGCTCAGTGTTAAATAGTACTGTGCTTGCAGGCAAGCATGGCCAACAGATGAGCCACTACATTTCCACCTACTTTTACAGTTTTTTACTGCTCATTTTTAAATATAAAGCTAGTTTTCTGAAGCATGGTGTACATGTACAAAATTTAAAAATGGAGAGGTTAAGTCCTAGACAGACTGTAAATCTGTGTAGCTCTGAAAAATGTATTTACTCTCACTAAACTGTCAATATCTAGTATCCAGACTATCACATTTCTGCTCCTTTTTCTTGCTTTGCATACTGAAATGAGAAAATACATATTCAGAAATACACTGATGCATACATACACCACATATATTCTTCTGGTATCTCTGTGATATATTGCAAAACAACATATATAAAGTAATTTTTTTTCTAGCAACTTGGAGAATCTATCTTCCAGCTTCTAAGTGATCTTCCTGGATTTACTAATGTCTCAACCTCCAAAAAGTTTCATGTATCCATTTTTTAAAAAATAGTAATCATCTTTCCCAAGACTTTGGCTCAATTAAATAATTTTCCCTTCTAATTACATGTTACTTCTAATTATGACTTTTTTCCAGTTTCAGCAAAAAAAAACCATTTCAAGCTGATTATAAGAATTTTTGCTTTGTAACTGTTGTGATAACAAAGCTGAACATTGCAGTTGTGCATGAAAAACACAGGTGAAAAACTGCAATTGACTTTTGGAAAAGCAAGTGATAATTCTCCATACAAATTCTCTGCCAGCAACACCTGAAACATGTAATGGCAGGTGACATTATGCATAATTAATATTTCATGGGTTTGCTGATTCTCATTTTAAACTTATATAAAAAGAGGAAGTGCATTTTCAGGACACCTAAATTCATACCTATGAAGTCCATATGTGTGTTCTAGCTGCGCTTGTCCAGTACAGATCATGGGAAACTGTGCAACTGATGACAACATCTGCACTGATTTGTAACATTTGTGTGTGATTAAAGCTAAGGGCTAGATAATGATTGAGAATATATGAATAAGAACTGGCATAGAGCATTTTTATTGGCTATTGATTCTCCAGAATTAAAAGTCACTTTCTGTACATTGTTTAAGCTTAATAACTCTCCCCAAATCCTAGGAAAGCAACGATTACTCATAAAATCATTACTGCTTTTTACATATAAAAAACCAAGGCGTGGTTAGCTATCTACATCATGTCATCAGTCTTGTAAAGTCTCTATTTAATTTCTAAGCTTTTCAGAGCCTTCTGAACAAAGGTCCCACTGAAGTGACATCTACATATGCCCACTGCTAAGTAGGCTTTATAGTCATTGTTATTTTTGCTTCTGTACTCATCAGTTTTCAATCAACAGTTATTTCTACTTGATAAGGTCCTAGTTTAGTCATCAAATCACAGAAGCTGAGACTGGTCCCAATAGACTGGAAATTGGCCAGTGTGACGGCCATATATAAGAAGTGTCAGAAGAATGATCTGGGAAATTACAGGCCTGTCAGCTTGACTTCGGTGCTCAGGAAGCTGATGGAGCAGCTCATCCTGAGTACCATCACACAACACATGCGGGACAACCAGATGATCAGGTCGTGTCAGCATGGGTTTATGAAAGGCAGGTCCTGCTTGACAAACCTGATCTCCTTCTATGACAGGGTGACCTGCTTATTGGATGAGGGAAAGGCTGTAGATGTTGTCTTCCTTGACTTTAGAAAGCTCTTTGACACCTTTTCCCACAGCATTCTCCTGGCAAAACT